>NW_020290796.1:0-8283 GCF_003184695.1 Aspergillus brunneoviolaceus CBS 621.78 | reverse complement strand
CACCCACCCACCTCCCTTCTTTAGCCCACCATGTCTTCCTCATTCAGCGCGGTAAGTTGTTATCCTTCCCCTTTCTATGCCGGCCGCTCGAATTGCCTCACCCCCACCACTACCACCACCACCACGCTCTTCCAATGCCTGGGGGGTCACAGGTATTTTCAATTGTGTCAACTGCTTCAACTCTGCTCTGAGTCTCAACTGTGGTTAATTCGCCTCTAACTTCAAGCCCAAGCTCCGTCGCAAGAAAAACGTCAAGAAGGGTATCCAGTTCTGTCTGATGGTCTGTGGTGCCAGCGGAACCGGTATGTTTGCAACCTGCGCAGTCACGCTCTCCAGTCCCAGAAATTGACCAGCCGTTTCGATATCCCTAGGACGCACTACCTTCGTCAACACTCTCTGCGGAAAGAAGGTCCTGGAAGGAAAGGACGCCGACGACGCTGCCAACGCTCACATTGAGGAGGGTGTCCGCATCAAGCCTGTCACAGTCGGTGAGTAGGCTACCACACTAAGTGTTTCAACGCTGGAGCTAATGCACAGCTCGACAGAACTCGAATTGGACGACGAAGGCACCCGCATCTCCCTCACCATTGTCGATACCCCCGGTTTTGGCGATCAGATTGACAACGAAGCAAGGCAGGTGGCCCTGGCTCCAAACAATACCACTCTCAGTGCACGACTGACCGTTTCGCAGCTTCGGGGAAATTGTTGGATACCTCGAGCGCCAATACGATGATATTCTTGCCGAGGAGTCTCGGATCAAGCGTAACCCCCGCTTCAGGGACAACCGTGTCCATGTCCTCCTTTACTTCATCACACCCACCGGTCACGGTCTCCGTGAGCTCGACATCGAGTTGATGAAGCGCCTGTCGCCCCGTGTCAACGTCATCCCCGTCATCGGCAAGGCCGACTCCCTCACCCCCGCCGAATTGGCCGAATCGAAGAAGCTGATCATGGAGGATATCGAGCACTACCGCATCCCTGTTTACAACTTCCCCTACGACATCGAGGAAGACGACGAAGATACCGTGGAGGAGAATGCCGAGCTGCGGGGTCTCATGCCATTCGCTATTGTTGGTTCCGACGAGTTGATTGAGATCGATGGCAAGAAGGTGCGTGCCAGGCAATATCCCTGGGGTGTTGTAGAGGTCGAAAATCCTCGTCACTCCGACTTCCTGGCCATTCGCAGCGCCCTTCTCCACAGCCACTTGGCCGATCTGAAGGAGATCACCCACGATTTCCTCTACGAAAACTACCGTACCGAGAAGCTCAGCAAGAGCGTGGACGGTGCTACTCCGTACGTATTCCTAGCCTTGACATCATTCGTGCTATCCGTTCGCCGACTAATAGCTTCGCAACAGTACACAAGACTCGTCCATGAACCCCGAGGATCTGGCCTCCCAGTCCGTCAGGTTGAAGGAGGAGCAGCTCCGCCGCGAGGAGGAGAAGCTCCGTGAGATCGAGCTGAAGGTGCAGCGTGAGATTGCTGAGAAGCGCCAGGAACTGTTGGCTCGCGAAAGCCAGCTGAGGGAAATCGAGGCCCGCATGGCACGAGAGGCCAGCCAGAGCCAGGTCGATGTCACCAACGGAGATGCCTAAACGAATACCGTCGAAATCCCTGGGACTCATGGAAAACGGTTTCCACATGATTGACATCCGACACCGTATGTGCCTTTGTAATGAGAACCGTGGCGCGGCAGTCGTAACTGTCTACGGGGTTAAGATTAGTCGGCCGCTTATTCACGTTAATAGCTTTTTCTCTTCTTTTTTTTCTCTTTTGCTTTCCTGATTTTTCTTTTGAACTGCAAGGGAAAGGGGAGGGCAAATGCAACGTTCCGTTTTAGTACGACGATGACTGGGAACAACAAATCCTGTCTGGCTTTTTTTCCCCTCTCTTTTATCCTTCCCACCGCCACCAACCACCCCTCTGGGAATCATCCCAGACAGAAAAGAACAGAGAAGAAGGGCAAAGGAACGGACATATTTTCGGCTGCAATCTTCCAACCTTCCAACTTCACATCGTCTTTCGAAAGCCATCAATCATCTAACCCCGTTGTGCTGCAAGATGTTTGGAGTCAGAAGAATAGCATCATTTTTAATCACTCACAGTTATCACCGAGGAAAGCATCTGCATAAAGTTTCAAATTCTTAACATTGCTTGTGTTGTCCCTGGTTTTTCTCGTTCCTTTTGATCATTACTCTTTTCTTTTCTTCCTTTCTACTCCCCCTCCCCTCACATGAAACCCTGTCCCAGTGTCAGCAGCGCGCAGCAAGATTCCCTCTTTTGTCCGGTAGTTTCTCTTGTTCTATTTCCCCTTTTTCTTAGCTTATTATATTTTGTCGTTATATTTGAGTTATTTGTATGTGAGTGAGTGTGTGTGTGCAACAAGCAAAAACAACTATCCAACCAACCAACCAACCAACCAACCAACCAACCAACCCAACAAACCAAACTCGTGGGTTCTTTTCCTAAATTTATGCGTGCCCTTACTCTTCCATGTCCTCTCCACCCCAATGCATTATGTCCAGGGCTTGGTAAGGTACGAATTGTGTGCCGTAGATCTTCACCCCAAGTTGTGGCCATAGATCGTAGATGTACCTCTCGCCATCACCTACCATGCCACTTCTTCTAGTTCAAAGCAAATTCCGTTCGATGGATCGAACAGGAGTTCGACATCACCTGCCAACACAATCCGGAGGGGCTCGTAACAACGAAATCGGGTGTAGGGAAGCGTCACGGGACCGAAGGTAAGTACTGACTGTACAGTCCATAAAATACTTGTTGCGGTCTGCTTTTTCCATTGCGATCACTGCCCATTCGTCCCAATTTTATGGGTAGTGTGTCGCCATGGTAGATATGAACACTTCCACTGTTTATGAGCGTGGATCAGGGATTGATCCTAGTGCATCGACGTGATACGGGAGCATGAAGTTGGGGAATACAATATATTATGTTGTTGAGTGGGTGGGTGCGTGGTGTACAGTACAGTACTAGATCAATGCTTACTTCGGCAAGCGGAGCGGAGGCGGAAGTGCTAACTCAGTCAGCGGGCCCGGGAGGGTTGAGCCTTCAAATATATACCTCTGTCACTGCGCGGCAATAAGGGAGTGAGTACAATTGGTCTAGGTTCAAGGCTGGTGCTTAGAAGGCTATCTTTTGCTCTTTCTCGGAGAAGAAGCTTACGACTGGTTCAAGGTTCATGAAAGGACCCTGGCTCTATAGGCGAGCTTACGCGCGTTGAGGAAATCGGAAGCCGCGAGGAAGAGAGCTACGTGACGACTCCCCCGGATCACAGCGAGTAGGACCACATAAGGATGAACAAGAAGCATGAAGTTCTTGACTAAGATGGATAAGATAGATGAGATGATAGAAAGAGAAGAGAAGAAAAAAAAAATGGTGCGAGAAGAATGAGAAAAATTGGGGATAAAAGGAACAGGTGGTATTTGCGCTTCATTGTACACAAGTCGGGGAGAGAATTTGCGGGGTCGGATGGGGGTACGCCAAATCGACCATGGGGTTGGGTACAAAGACAGGGTAGATGGAGATGAATTGACATGGAGAGGTATTAGAGGAAGGAAAGGAGAAAAAAACAAAATTGAGAAAGAATCTTTGGCACTAGACCTCCTGAGAGTCAAGGGCAGCAAGAGATTCTGAAGGGGGGGGGGGGAATGTGTTCAAGGTTAGTAACGCAGATGGATGAATGTATGCCCTCGCCGTTTTTTGAGCCGACCGGAATAGTAAAAACAAAGGCCTTTCTAAGCGCAGCAAAAGAAGTGACACTTGGGACGAATATAGAACATGACATTGTCTCTCCTCGCATCTTCTTCTTCACTTCCACCCGTTTGAGTGGTTTTTACTGATTGATGACTCAGTGTTGTGGCTTGTTCCAGAAATCCAAGCTGGCGACCACATCCTCTCCTGATTCATCTTCATAGGCATAAAGAATCTGTGACAAGGTAAGCAACTGCTCGAATCAAGTGACTGCCGGAGGCTCGACTTACTTCTCGGGTCGACGAATGCAACATGCGAATGTTCTTTCCAGTCATGATATGCACCAGCTCGCTCGTTTCAATGTGACGGATTTCGATGAAATTGGGCTCGAAAGCGAGAATATAAGGCAAAGAAAGTGCAAATGCGTTCGGATTACCCTCCCAGGAGATTCTCCAGTCGGAACGGGCACGCCATCCGTTGCGGTTGACGAAGAATGAGAAGTCGCTGTAGTTCAAGAGGAATTCGCCGTTCAAGCGTTCAATGTGGATCGGCTTCACATTCTCCTTGCGTGCAACGAAGTCAAGAGATGTATCCGCCTGATCGAGCAGAGACTGTGTTTCGGTGGTTTCGAGACTGACAACCTCAAAGCCTCGGGCACAGCCCACACAGAGTGTTGAGCGAAGGAAATGGATCGAGGAAGACTCCGCAGGGATGTAGAATTCCTGTGAAACGCAAGGTTAGCTGCCAAGTCCGGGATGACAAGAAAGTCTGAAGGGCACGAACCTTGAAGAGCTTCAGTGTGTCCTGTCCACTCTGGAACATCTTGCTGACAGCCGACTTCTTCTTACCCTTCGCCAGATTATCCATAGGCTCATAAACCTTGATGGTGGTCGACAAAGCGGAGGTTTTGACGGAGCACACCAGATGACGTCCGAGTCCAATACCGGCCTTGAAGAAGTTCGCGTGACCTTGAATCTTCTTAGGTCGCTTCGCAATAGTGTTCTGGCCTTCATGAATCTCGAGCGCATCCATGGGGTAAGAGGATAGTGTCTTGTTCGACAGAACCAAAAGCAGTTGATACTCCTCCAATGTATCTATCTGAGTGACCTGACTGACATCAAGAACCCGCCGAGGTTTTGCTGACTTGTCCTTCGGCCAACGTTCGGAGAGATAGATACCGCTGTCCGTACCGTAGACCAATTTTCGACCTCCGTCTGCATCAAAGCGAAGCGCGGTTAGCATATAGAGAATGGGATTTTTGGCTGAGACAAGATAGAACATACCAATTGGAACAAGGCAGTTAACACGGTTGACAGATGTGAAGAAGTTCTCACAGAGAACTGTCTTATTGTAGAAGTTGCTGTTGCGCTCCCTGAGCTTCCGCTGCTGCTCTTCTACCAATTCGATGAATTTCCGGCGCTGAGTGGTTGATGTAGCGTACAACGTCTGCTCATAACCGCCCTTGCCAAGATGCCTGAAAGTGATAGGAAGACCATCCTTAGTAGTGGGAGGATTTGCTGCAGCCTTGTTGGAGAGAAGACTGGACGACGGCCGTTTGGGAATTCCCACCTTGGGTATTACCTCATCCATCTGGGCAATGACCAACAGCTCTAGCGGAATAGGTTTCCGATATACGCGGTACTCCTCACGCTTGTTGACAACCTTGATTCTGACCAAGAGAACTGCGTGATCGAAGAGATATGCGGTAACCTCGGAGCTGTCTGTTGGAGTTTTCTTGAACGCCATCTTCGACAACATCTGCCGGTTCTCTTCCGTCAACTTCAAATCCACGTAATCGCCAGGACCAAACTTCAGCGCAGCATTGAGCTGCACCAAGTTGAAGTGGTTCTCAGCCCTACCACTCTCTGCGTTGACACGAGACAGGAAATCCTTGATCAGAGCAATGGCTTTGGGAATATCTTGGCGGTCTGGGCTATCCTCGGCTGTGTTTTTGAAGACCTGCTCCAGTAGGAGTGGATACCTGGCGAGACGCGTGGTCGGCTTGGTCAGATAACCATTCAATTCGAGCTTGCGCGACTCCTTAAGACGTTCCGTTTCCTCTACGAATCTCGCAAATGCCGGGTTCGACGCTTTCTCCTTTTCGAATTCATATTTGCCGTACAGCTGATTGGCACCATATTTGATGAACGGATCGAATCGTGGCACGTGCTGAAGGAAAATATCACCGACCGTCTTGACAACATGGCTTTCCTTCTGTCGAGCATTTAAGGCCTCGCACAATCCACCGTTGACCTTCAGGACCTCCAAGCAATTGCCAAAGACCGTCCGGATGAATTTCTCACGCCGATGCTCGGGAATAGGCGAGGTAGTGGCATTGCCCGCGGCCCGCAAGGGCCTCATCCAGAAGTCTCGCAGATACTCCAAATCCTTGACAAAGTCACGCTCTGTGTACATGATCTCAAAGATGATCTCCTGACGTTTCTTTTCGCGATCGTCAATACTGTCTGATACCTCCTTAGGAACCATATTGATCCAGAGTTTCTGATTGTCGTTGTCATCGTCATCGCCGTGCAGACTGCCCTTCGAAGCAGACGATCGTAGCCCAGGCTGCGGCTTCAGATTCAGCCTAGCCTGCTGTTCGAGCCTTCTGGGGCAGGCGATGGAATAGCACAGGCTATCCCGCGTACACGTCGGCGAATAGCACTCACTGAGCAGTGTGAATACACCATTGACCTCCGAGCTTGGCGCCTCTTCTCCCATTGTCTCTTTGAATTGGTAAATTTCGCCCTGCGCATCTCGGAGGCGATGGTCGTACGTCACATCGTGGAAAAACTTCTGCGCATCCAGCGCGCGGCCCAACAGCAGAGCCAGATTCCGATCATTGGTCTTAATGATGTGTGCAATTAGATCCACTGCGTGGGCACCGGTAAATGCGTTTTGATATGACAGTCCATTCTTTTGTAGTTCTGAGAGTGTAATTCGCTCACGGAAAACATCGGCAACACGCGAGAGCAGAGCTGGATACACCAACGGAACCTTACTGCGACGCGAGTTGCTTTGCGCAAGACCGGGCTGATTGCTTGGCTTCCCAGCCACAGTACTCTGCATGCTCATCGTTCGATCCGGCACGACGGTTGATGCCATCGACATGGAGCGCGAGTTTGTGGACTCATCGCTGGGTGGGCGAGGCCTACCGTTAACATTCTGGGCGCTGGGTGGCTCAGGTGGGTAGCCATTGACTGGGGCCTGGCTAGGGGGTCCGGATGGTTGCCTCCTGGGTGGAATTACTCGCCCTGTGCTTGTCGTGTAGGCGTGATCTCGATCCGTCGGGTACGTGGTCAACGACATGGCGCGCTCGTTCGGATTCCTTTCAGGGACGGGTCGCCCTTGAGCTGTCATCGGAGCCGCCGCGGTATACTGCTGCTGACGAATTGCATTGGCAGAAGTGTGATTGAAGCTGCTCAAAGAGGGTTGATACATTGGGGGACCACCCATCTTCGCCATTGACCGTGACCGGTTCGAGTCCGAGTTCAGGGCGGGATGGGCCGGCATTGTCCTAGTGTAGCCCTTTGGGTCTGGGTATTGTGGTCCCGTGTTCGGTCGAGAATCCAACCGTTGGGGCTGCGGATAAGCGGAGCGTCCGGGGTAGGGCCGTGCGGGGTGCTGTGAAGACTGCTGGAAAGCTGGAGGTGCTACGCTGCCGGAGTAGGCTTGGTAGTATCCGTTGGGAGCCCCTGATGAATATCCATTCTGCATCTGGCGTGCGGGCGGTGGCGGACCTCGATGCATCTGTGGATGTGGGACGTGTGATGACATCGTGTGAGCTCGATCCTGAGAGAACTGGGGAGTCTGGGATGTCATCGTCTGCGAGCGTCCCGGTGGCGGAGCACCGCCAAAGATCTCGGAGTATGCAGCATCACGTTGAAAGGCAGAAGGGTGTCCGTAAGGCCGGTAATTCCGGCCTTGCTGGCCCCCTAAGTCAGCCATGGCGCCTTGTTGCTCCTCGCGCTCGTAATCGCAATGACTTGGGCTTTCGTATAGCGACACGGGTCAATCTGGTAGGTGCGACTCGAGGAGTTCAGGGGGGGAGTGGAAGGCGGAGGAATTCGTCTCAGTACAGGTAGGGTATCAAATCCGGTCGTAGCGAGCGTGCCGTTTGTCGCAATGAAAAAGATCGTTCCAAGTCGTGGAGATGGAGAAAAGGAGAAGAGGGCGGGTTTGGGAGGGGAAAAAGAAAAAAGAGGTCCTCCACGGGCGATAATTTATAAGCACGTAAGAAAGAGAAAAATAAGACAAGAATGAAATGGCAAAAAGGAAATAGAGAAGATATCTAAACAGAGAAAGAAGCGCCCCGGTGTATCATGCCTCAACGAGCTTGGTGGTTGGAATAGGTTGACAGCCTGGGGAAAGGCGTCGAGACCGCGTGGTGTGTTGATGGTAATCGAGGTGCGCTTGGAGGAGCCTTGAGCGCAACGGCAAACCAGGACCCCTGGTTCATAACCTCAGCATTCTCCCTCTAGCTGATGGGTGGATCGACACACAGTGCCTAGACAACGCAAATCCGAAGAGACTAGGCAGAGAGAGGATTAAGAGTGGGGAGGGAGGGAAGAAAG